>NC_056741.1:325979838-326009838 GCF_019279795.1 Protopterus annectens | reverse complement strand
TTGAACAGGCATAATCTACCCTTCACAAAACCAAACTGTGTGGGATCCAAAGTTTGGAGATTCCCTGCATCACTGTTTATTAGGTCCATGATTATGCATTCCATAGCATTGCATATCAGACTCATATGGCTAATGGGGCAATAGTTCCCAGGGTCTGCAGTCACTCCTTCTTTGTGAAGAGGGACGACTGTAGCAGTGCGCCATTCAGAAGGGACATAGCCTGAAGTTAGACTGTGATTGAACAGGGCACACAAGTGAGGTGCCAGTTCACTCTGTAGCTCATGTAGAACACAGCCATGGATATTGTCAGGTCCTATAGAAGCTGTATTCGTGGCCTTGGACAGTGCTGTTTTAACCTGTGCAGCAGTAATACGGGGTGCCTGGCAATCTACTGGTATTGTGATTGGTCCTTTGGTGGGGGAGAGAGGGGTAAAGTTGGCATTGAATCTGTCGGCCAGTATATTGGCAATATCTGTTGGCTCGGTATAGGAGGCACCATTGTGCAATAGCTCAGAGCAAATCTGTGTATTTCCATGGAGATTCTTTACATAGAAGGCCTTGTGGTTGTCTTTACTATCTGCTGCAATTCTGTTTTCATAGGTAGCTTTATAGGATTTTATGAGGTATCTCAACTTTTTGTTGAAGCTGATAAGGGAGTTGTTCCAGACTTGGCACTTCCCCTTATTCTGTATGAGTTTCCTCCTTCTGTTGTAGAGTTTGTTTATGTCGGGACCACCTGATTGGCTTCCTTTTTTTGGAGGAGAGTGTCTTGGTTCTATTGGGTATGGCGAGATCCATGCATTTGTGTACATATTCGTACAGTGCACTGGTGTATGTTTCAGCGGTCATGCAACTATTCTCCATTTACATGGGTACCGTGAAGTTAGGTTATCTGTTTTTAGGAGTCAAAGTTAGCTTTGGAGAAGTTTTTCATGGTGGTTACCTTTGCAGGGAGTGGTGGGAGGGATGTGGATTTCCAAGGTGATTTGTTTGTGGTCGGAACTAACCAGGGAGGAGTTGACTACTGGTGTAGAGCAATGGTCGCCCATGTTAGCAATGACCAGGTTGCAAGGATGTTGCTACCTCTAGTGAGGGTAAGAATAAGCTGGTCCAGACCATTGGAATTAATGAATTCCAAGAAACGTTGGGCAAGTGTATTGGTACATGAGTAGTTTTCCCAATTAATCGAGGGGTAGTTGAAGTCACCCAGTATGAGAGTGTTTGATTGGACCCTAATATTCTCCAGGGTACTAAGGAATGTGGAGTGTGAGTCTTGGCACATGGTTGGGGACCTAGAGCAGGCTATGACCTGAATCGCTGTCTTGCCCAATGTTATCTGCACCTAAAGTATCTCTGATGCATTATGCTGGGCTACCAGTCTGAATGTGTGCGCATCCTTTATGAATATGGAAACACCACCTCCTTTGGAGCTTCGATCCATGTTCTGGGGCCGAGAGGTGTGGAATGAATTAGAGCCTGGTAGTACAGGGGTGATTTCTGCTGCCTTGAACCAGGTCTCTGTTACAGCACAAATGCCGATGTTCTCCATTTTAAGGAGTGCTTCGAGCGAGTGCATTTTGAGATTTAGACTTCAATCATTGAGCAGCATGACCCTCAGATTGCATTTGTTTGTAGCTGTTATGGTGGTGATTTGTTTTTTGGAACAACACCTAAAAAAGGCACTGTAGGGGTGGCAAGAGCCTTGGCCAGTATCTGGAAGCCCAGGGGTGATAGGTGCAGACCATCTCTGGCAAAGCATCAATGTCTGTCAATCATGTCATCCCAGGCAGACAGATACTAGATCCCCATAGAATGACACCAGAAACTTAGCCAATTGTTGAACTCAATCATTTTCTGCTTGTACTGTGGTATCATTCTGGGTGATGGTAGGAGGCTGCTCAGGGCTAGGGTCATACCCGCTTGGACTACATAATCCAAGAGCTCCTCTATGTCTCTTTTCATGTAGTCCACGGAGGTATAACTCAGGTCATTCACACCCACATGTACAATGACAGTCATATTTGTACATGTTCATAGGTTCATAGGTAGGTACTAGACTATTTGCCCTAGGGCCTATATAAGCCTACCGGACAAACCTAAAAAAGCTAGAAAACACTGTGTAGACTCACCGAACACTCCGAAGCCCAAGTCTCAGTTCCACTGAGAATACAAAGTCCAACTCAATGTAAATGAAAAAATACAAATTTATTTTAAGCAGTTGAAACCATACGCTTTTCGTCGGCTAACACTCCGACTTCTTCAGAAAGAACAAACAAGCAAACAGTGCCTCCCCTTCATTGAGAACATTTAAACAGTTCACTAATTGAAAATAGCAAGTCACATGATTGAGCCTCATCTGAATTAAAGTCCCAGCACTAAAAAGGCACTAGGGGAACAATGAACAACTAAATGCTCATGTAATAGTAATATAATACCAACATGTTAAAACTACATTACATGCAATACAGCTTGCCAGATAAAAGTGTGTACATACACACTAGACAAACCTAGAACATGTCAGTAAATAAAGGTTTTGATTTTGATCATAAAAATTGAATATTTAAGAAAGTTTAAAACATAAAAATCAGACAGCTGTGTAACCCCCCCCCCCCCACTGCCAAGTTTGGAAACTGAAAACATTTTTAAAATTTAAAGCAGAACACACTGCCTGTTGTTGAAATGGCCCACTGGGCCAAATAGCCTCACACCAAAAAAGGTGGAAAAAAACCTTCTCCTTTGAGAATCTGAAGTAAGACAGCTGTATCCATAAGCTATAAAAATATTATTGTTACTGTTTCGCCAGACATATGCATGTCCTAACTTGAAACTACTATCCTGTGGCAATAACTAATTGTCAGTGTAACTAATGCACATTGCATTGTAACTCTTCTTAATACTACTACCCCGGAGTAAGTTTAAATAACAAACTCAGGGGTGTAGTTGGTCACTGCCAACCTCCACTCTATTCCATTCTATTGAACACGCTTCCGAGAAACTGGTGCCCCCAAACCCTCTCCACTGTCACCAGACTAACTAGATGACTCTGAATAGTGTCTACTACAAGAGCATAGTCTGGCAAGAAGTGGACCAAACTGGCAACACTGTACAATACATGGAGCCGGTACCTACTATACTATACTATACTGAGTCCTGTAAACCCACCTAAGCGTGTAATCTGGGCTTTTATTTTAGCCATGTATTGGGAACTTGAATCCTGCTGCTAAATAAAAATAAAAACATAATAACTCAAGCAACATAACCAGGTAAAGCCTCAAATGATGTTCGTGATTTAAAAAAAATAAAAAAATAAAGGGACTGACTAATAGTAACAAGGAAATATGAAAGACATGTAAAAACCCCTCCAGTATTGAATGATGTTGCTACAGGTCATCTCTTGAGCCTCTTTAACTTCAGTAAGCAAGCCAGGTTCAAAGAACCATTTAGGCCAAGCACATGACATGCATCCAGCCTTAATTGCCACTACAGTTCCCTACTTTCTAAATACAAGGGAGTGTGGCCTCCCCTTGGATTGAAACTAACCTGGTCTACAACACTAAATGTGAAACTGTGGCCTGAGTTTTCCATGACATGTTTGGCTAGAGCATTCTTCATGTTGCCTTTTCTAATGGCATACAGGTGTTCATATATACGATCTTGTAATCTTCTGTCTGTCTTGCCTACATAGAAAGCAGGACAACAAACACACTGGGCTAAGTACACTACCTGTGTACTATTACAGTTGAATTTGCCTACCAAGTTGAAGACTACCTCATTAATGGAAAACCTTGACCCTGTTTTTATGTATCCACAATATCGGCACATGGAGCATTTGTACATGCCCAATCTATTACTGTGGATTTTGGGTTTTCTTTCCAGTATATCCTTGATATTCGAACCTCTCCTGTAGACTACCCTGGGAGGGTCTACATAGACCTTACGTGTGGACTCATCCTGCAGGATCAAGGGCCAGTTCTTCATGACTGTTGTAAAAATGGCTCTGGCTTCCATAGTATAAGTTATAATCAAACTTTGGAATGAGTAAGGTGCCTTTTCTATACTCTCTGATCATGTTGTCATATTTCCACCCCCCCGACTAAGGATAGGTTCATAGAAACCTGAGAATCTCTTTGATTGGACCTCTTCCACTAGGTCTGAAACTAGGTCATGTGGGTATCCTCTGCTGATAAAGAGGTCGGCCACAAAATTACATTCCACTAAAAAATCAGGGTCTCTAGATATCATCCATGTTGCCCATACAAGTTGGCCTTTGAGAATGGGCCTTTTCTGTTTGTATGGGTGGGAAATGCCAAATTAATGTAGGTATTAGAAAAGGTGTCTTTTATGTGTATTTTGGCTACGTAGCTCCTAGAAGTCAAATCCTTCCTAAGATCCACATCTAAGTAGGTGATACTGTCCTTAGATGTGCTGTGGGTAAATAGTAGAAATTCAGTGGAGGAGTTGAAAAGATGTACCATAGATCTAACAACATTTTCTCCCCCTCTAGTGATGATACAAATGTCATCAAGGAACCGGGTGTACATAAGTACAAAGTCCATGACTGAACTGTTATTCATAACAAATTCCCTTTCCCAATAGGCCATTACCATATTGGCCACACTTGCCCCGCAATGAGAACCCATTGGTACTCCTACTTGTTGAAGATAGAATCTATTATTGAAAGAAACGTAATTGTTGGATAGAATAATATCCAACAATTCACTCACCAATTGTATCTCGGTAGCAGGGGCTAGTTTAAGGGACATCAAGGAAGGGATCCATTCCAAGGCCACCGAGTGAGGGAAGGAAGTATATAAATCCTTTACATCAACAGTTAAAAAATAACTATCCTCACAAAAATGTGTAGAATTGACCCTGGCTAGAAAAGACCAAGAATCTTTACTGATTTGAGATTCAGTAGCCACATATTTTTTTAAAATGGAATCAACTACTTTGGCGGCAGTGTATGTAATGCTGCCCCTAGCACTTACTAGTGGACGCATGGGGGGATTTAAAAGATTTTTATGAATTTTAGGGGTACCGAAAATTACTGGAACCTTGAGTACAGGAAGAGAAATAAAATTAAATAGATCTATGTCGATGGTTCCGTTCAGGAACATATCACTAAAATAAGAAACTACACGAGAATTTCCTATATTAAGCTCCTTCTGGGATACCTCGAGGTAACAGTCTGCAGAGAGGATATCCTCCACTCTTCTATTGTAATCTGATTCTTCCATAACCACTAAACCCCCACCCTTGTTAGGTTGCATTACCCTGACCGAAGCCCCAGCTAGCATGTCAAGTAGGGACTTCTCTGCTTTACTGATGTTAAAAATACAAGACCGTGGGGGTAGATGGTCCATGAGAGCGTGTCTGATGTCTAACTTGCAAATCTGTTCAAATGTGTTCAGTGTAGGGTGGAGTAGTGGATTATAAGTGCTGGATAATAAATATCTTTTTTCTCCCACAAAAATTTCCCCATTAAGAACTGTAAGTTAAGCTTCCTTACAAAAAGTTTTAAATCAATGATAGAAGAAGCTACATCTGCTCTACTTGAAGGCACAAAAGAGACACCTTTTGTTAACAAATCTATTAACATTATGTCAAAAAAGTAATCGGAAAAATTATAAATTTAAAAGTCCTTGTTAGTGTTCGTCAATGTTTCACGTAAACTGGAATAAGGTGCAGCTTCTTTAACTGGTACATTTAAGTCTTCTTGTTTCTGGACCAAAGATTCATCCTCCGAGCTTGGTCCGAAGGTGGAGAGGAGGCCAGGACTCGAAATGGGTTACCTCTCTCTGCCCCACCAGGCGGAGTGGTAAGGTTGAGGACTGCTCGCTGATCACTACTGTTAGTAGGGTCTTCGATTCTTGGGGAAATCAAAACAGTAGTTGAGTCAGAATAGTCAGTTGAAACAAAGCAAGCTTCGAGAGGCTGGCAGTTTTCACCCACCCAAGGCATATGAGCCAAAAAATTGCCTTGTGATGGAGGGGTTTTGGGATATGCTGTACCACATTTATACACTTCGATGTCCCTGTTTAACTTCTTTATCTTAGTAGAAGTTAATTTAGAAATGTGTTGATCTATACTGTAAAAGGTGTGGTCATAGTCAAACTTATATCTATGGAAGTTTATGTCATTCCTAATGGCATCATCAAGCTTAGAAGTACTAAGAAGAAGAATGTCAATAGCCTGCTGATAATGATGGCAAATCAGTTCCATAAGTTCGACCCCGTGACGGTCGAGTAGTTTTATCAAATCTCTATGGAAAGCAGAGCCATCCTGGAGGCCAGTTGGGTATTGCCAGGATCTAAGGCCTTTGGGGATTATATTGGCTCGTTTGCATTCCCCAAAATATGCCACCTCCATTTGTAATTTTCTTAGTTTCAAGAGATTTTGATCAAATGTATTTAATTTGGAAGGCAAGTCTATAGAGACACTCATGTTATAGTCTGGTTTGGTTGACTTTGATGAATTACCAAACTCGAATGCTCGATTTAACCATGAAGAAAGAGAAGTAGTACCTTGACTGGAAGGACCTGGACGTGTGTGAACTTGATGGTCAATACCACCGCAGTTCCCCTGGCTCCAAATCTCTGAAGGTACACAGGAACCTGGAAGCTGTGTCTCCGGGGGAACTGAGTCAGGTCCATGCTTGGCACCCTCGTCTCTGAGATGGAAATGGGCTGGTGGAAACTTGGAAGCAGTAATAGGGCTGAACCCTGGATGCACTGAACCACAGACACGTGCTGGAAAAGTCTCTAAATCCAAGCCTCGGCTCGGCTGTGATCCCAAAGCACTGACCAACCTGTTTGATAGTACATTCACCTTTTCAGTTAAAAGAAAGGATTTATATACTTCCATCCCTCACTCGGTAGCCTTGGAATGGATCCCTTCCTTGATGTCCCTTAAACAAGCCCCTGCTACCGAGATCTAATTGGTGAGTGAATTGTTGGATATTATTCAATCCAACAATTACGTTTCTTTCAATAATAGATTCTATCTTCAACAAGTAGGAGTACCAATGGGTTCTCCTTGCGGGGCAAGTGTGGCCAGTATGGTAATGGCCTATTGGGAAAGGGAATTTGTTATGAATAACATTTCAGTCATGGACTTTGTACTTATGTACACCCGGTTCCTTGATGACATTTTTATCATCACTAGAGGGGGAGAAAATGTTTTTCAACTCCTCCACTGAATTTCTACAATTTACCCACAGCACATCTAAAGACAGCATCACCTAGATGTGGATCTTAGGAAGGATTTGACTTCTAGGAGCTATGTAGCCAAAATACACAGAAAAGACACCTTTTGTAGTAGCTACGTTCATTTTGACAGTTCCCACCCATACAAACAGAAAAGGTCCATTCTCAAAGGCCAACTTGTACAGGCAGCACAGATGATATCTAGAGACCCTGATTTTTTAGTGGAATGTAATTTCATGGCCGACCTCTTTATCAGCAGAGGATACCCACATGACTTAGTTTCAGAGCTAGTAGAAGAGGTCCAATCTAAGAGATTCTCAGGTTTCTATGAACCTATCCTTAGTCAGGGGGGTGGAAATATGACAACACGATCGCAGGGTATAGAAAAGGCACCTTACTCATACCAAAGTTTGATTATAACTTATACTATGGTTGCCAGAGCCATTTTTACAACAGTCATGAAGAAATGGCCCTTTATCCTGCAGGATGAATCCACATGTAAGTTGTTTGTAGACCCTCCCAGGGTAGTCTACATGAGAGGTTTGAATATCAAGGATATACTGGAAAGAAAACCCAAGATCCACAGTAATAGATCAGGCATGTACAAATGCTCCATGTGCCGATATTGTAGATACATAAAAACAGGGTCAAGGTTTTCCATTACTGAGGTAGTCGTCCACTTGGTAGGCAAATTCAACTGTAATAGTACACAGGCAGTGTGCTTAGCCCAGTGTGTCTGTTGTCCCGCTTTCTATGTAGGCAAGACAGACAGAAGATTACAAGATCGTATATATGAACACCTGTATGCCATTAGAAAAGGCAAAATGGAGAATGCTCTAGCGAAACATGTCATGGAAAACTCAGTCCACAGTTTCACATTTAGTGTTATAGACCAGGTTAGTTTCAATCCAAGGGGAGGCCACACTCCCTTGTATTTAGAAAGTAGGGAACTGTGGTGGCAATTAAGGCTGGATGCATGTCATGTGCCTGGCCTAAATGGTTCTTTGAATCTGGCTTGTTTATTGAAGTTAAAGAGGCTCAAGAGATGACCTGTAGCAACATCATTCCATACTGGAGGGGTTTTTACATGTCTTTCATATTTCCTTGTTACTATTAGTCAGTCCCTTTATTTTTTTATTTTTTTTTAAATTACGAACATCATTTGAGGCTTTACCTGGTTATGTTACTTGAGTTATTATGTTTTTATTTTTATTTAGCAGCAGGATTCAAGTTCCCAATACATGGCTAAAATAAAAGCCCAGATTACACGCTTAGGCGGGTTTACAGGACTCAGTAAGGGAATATTTGAAAAAGGGGGGTGTAGTAGGTACCGGCTCCATGTATTGTACAGTGTTGCCAGTTTGGTCCACTTCTTTCCGGACTATGTTCTTGTAGTAGACACTATTCAGAGTCATCTAGTTAGTCTGGTGACAGTGGAGAGGGTTCAGGGGCACCAGTTTCTCGGAAGCGTGTTCAATAGAATGGAATAGAGTGGAGGTTGGCAGTGACCAACTACACCCCTGAGTTTGTTATTTAAACTTACACCGGGGTAGTAGTATTAAGAAGAGTTACAATGCAATGCGCATTAGTTACATTGACAATTAGTTATTGCCACAGGATAGTAGTTTCAAGTTAGGACATGCATATGTCTGGTGAAACAGTAACAATAATATTTTTTATAGCTTATGGATAAAGCTGTCTTACTTCAGATTCTCAAAGGAGAAGGCTTTTTTCCACCTTTTTTGGTGTGAGGCTATTTGGCCCCGTGGGCCATTTCAACAACAGGCAGTGTGTTCTGTTTTAAATTTTAAAAATTTTTTCAGTTTCCAAACTTGGCAGTGGGGATTTACACAGCTGTCTGATTTTTATGTTTTAAACTTTCTTAAATATTCAATTTTTATGATCAAAATCAAAACCTTTATTTACTGACATGTTCTAGGTTTGTCTAGTGTGTATGTACACACTTTTATCTGGCAACCTGTTTTGCATGTAATGTAGTTTTAACATGTTGGTATTATATTACTATTACATGAGCATTTAGTTGTTCATTGTTCCCCTAGTGCCTTTTTAGTGCTCGGACTTTAATTCAGATGAGGCTCAATCATGTGACTTGCTATTTTCAATTAGTGAACTGTTTAAATGTTCTCAATGAAGGGGAGGCACTGTTTGCTTGTTTGTTCTTCCTATATAAGCCTAGCCGAACAGTACCCTGGCTTTTGCCACCCACAAAAATTATTTTCCTGTGCCCCTGTCAGGCAGAGCCACAGAAGTGAGTGTGTTAATTATGTGGCGGATCCCGGCACCTGACAGGCAGCTGACTGTTACTTTCTCCTTATTCAACCTAGTGAGTGGGACATCAGTGTGCCTCACCATTGAGTCACCTATGAATAGTGTGTTGGGCATGCTATTTTACCTTAAAGGGTTTGGTTGAGTGGCACACTATTTAGGAGAATTATGTGTCTCCTGATTAGTGTTGTGTTGTGGTAGTCGAGTGCATTTCTGCCTTGGAGGTCTCTGCTGTTTGGGTAGATTTTTATTGAGAGCCTCTGCAAAGGTGGGTGTGTGGTTTGTGTTTTTATGTGAAGGCAATGCTGGTGTGTGTTCTGGAGGGCTATGTGTTCCATGTGGTGTGCTGCAAGTGTTGACCATCTCCTCTTGACCAGCTATTCTGGTCTTGGCTGGAGAGTGTGTGGCTTCCACTTTGGATATACAAGTGCATCTCTCATAAGTCTGAGTGTTGGGAGGTAAGAGGGGATGGTTTTCGATGTACATGAGGCAGTTGCTGCATTGCCTCAGGATGCCCACGTTCACCAGGTTAATAGAAGAAAGCACAGGTAACTGACCTTTAGACATACCTGGAGGGGTGGGAATTAATAATAAGTACTGGGGCTGTTTCCTTATAGAATGTTTAGTGCTGGTAGCACTTTTGTGTGCTACAATAATTGCTACAAGAAGTCTGGTAAACTGCTAGACTAATAAGCTAGTAAAAGTGCAGGAAAGGAGAGAACTAACAGATCTAAGGGAAAAAATGAAGAGCAGACTTTTTGGTACCACACAGAAGCTTACAAACAGTCCTGGATACAGCAAATCTGTAGGCTAGATAGGCTATCCAGTGCTTACCACTCCCACTGATAAGCTAGAAGGCTTCCATCTGATGCAGAAAGGCTTGGGGGCTCAGCAGCTTACAAACAGTCTTGGATACAACAAATCTGTGTCTGGGCTTGACTAGTTACATGAAAGGCAAGAAACAAGCTCAAATGCAGGCTTTTAAACCAGAAAGTTGAAAGAGATGGAAAAAACTGGCCAAACGGCTAATAAACTACAATTTCTGGGCCAGAAACCACTCCTCCTGTGGTAGATAGGCTACCTAGTGCTTACCACTCCCACTGATAAGCTAGAAGGCTTCACTCCAACACAGAATGGTTTGGGGGGCTCAGATGCTTACAAACAGTCCTGGATACAGCAAGTCTGTATCTGGACTAGACTAGTTACAGGAAAGGCGGGAAACAAGAGCAAACATGGGCTTTTAATCCAGGAAGTTGAAAGAGATGGAAAACTACCCAAAATGGCCAATAAACTACAATTTTGGGGGCAGAAACCACTCCTCTTGTGGTACATATGCTACCTAGTGCTTACCACTCCCACTGATAAGCTAGAAGGCTTCCCTCCAACATAGAAAACTATGGGGGGCCTCAGAAGCTAACAGACAGTTCTGGATACAGCAAATCTGTATCTGGACTAGACTAGTTACAAGAATGGCGGGAAACAAGCTTAGAACTTTTTTTTGTTTTTACAGAAAAGCAGCTAAAACAGCAGTAAAACAATTCAAATGCAGTGCAAGTTAGCATACTTGAGTGTATAGCAATATTAAAGCAAATACAGTTTAAATAAATGCAATTAAATTAAAAATGACTGAAAACAAGTGCAGAAAACAGTAAATTAGGAAAAATTTAAAATGGAAGCACTTAGAATATCAGAAAATAATGTCAGCAAATATATATATAATTCAGTAAAACAAAAATTAAGACAGTGATGAACTCTGAACAGTTAAAAAGTGCCAAAAATATACTTATCAGTTCTATATTTCCAGATTGTTTGAGAAGCACAGGCAGTCAGAACACAAGGAGATTCTAGCAATGGTATGCAGAACTTTATGGAGACAAGGTTTTGTTAAAGGTTTGTCCACAAGAGTGTAGACCACAAGAACCTTCTTAAATGTAAAGTAACCCACCTGAAGCACAAGTCCTGAGATAAAAGTTTAAAATGCTTAGAATAACAGATAAATTTAATTAGGCTACTAACAAGCAGTATTAAATTCAGCAGAATAAAATCATTTGAAAACTTATGAGCACACAGCAAAAATAAGGTAATAAAGTATGAAGAACTCAATTATAGTAAAATTAGCTGAATAAAGTGTACAATTTCTTTTTAAGTGGAGAGGGAGGAAACAGAAGTGTTCAAAGTCAAAGAAGCAAGAGAGTAGTCCTGCCCAAATAATGTCACTGCACTATGTTGAGTGATCAAATGAGATTGAATTGAAGGCAGTGACCAAGATCAGATTTACACAGGGGCGGGCAAATCCAAAGCCACCAATTTAAGACTAGAAGAACAGTTGGGAAGGGGGGCGGAGGGGGGGGCAGTGGACACAACAGCAGCAAAGGACAGAAACAGTACAGCAAATATAAATAATAAAGCAAATGTACAGCACAGTGCAAACTGAATTGCAAAAAGTGCACTTATCAGTTTGGAATAAGATTCCAACTCTGCTCACAGTCAGAAGAATTCAACTGTCTGCTATATCAGCTCTGCACAAATTCACATAAATGCAGTTTATAATGGAGGTATAACACAGAAAATGCACCTCAGGCAATGACTAACAGCTAAGAATGGCTGGCTCAACAACCCTCACCTGAAACTAGCTTCTGAGTTACCCTGAGAAACAAAGTGCACACAACAGCAGCAAAGAACAGAAACAGTACAGCAAATATAAATAATAAAACAAATATACAGCACAGTGCAAACTGAGTTGCAAAAGTGTACTTATCAGTTTGGAATATCAGAAAGATTCCAACTTTGTTCACAGTCAGGAAAATTCAGCTGTTTGCTGTATAATTATTTAATTATTGAATTAAACATCCAACCAAATAAGCAGTGTCCTTACCTCTGCTCACTTACTTTTACTTATCAAGCAGCATCCGACTGCTCACTTTCCTTTCCCAACTCATTGAAGTGAAAATCCAACACCGGAGAGGGAACAGAAGAGGGCAAGCCTGCCCCTCTTCTCCACACACCAGCCTAACCAGGCTTTTCCCCCTCATTCCTACCAAAACTTCACACAAAACCTTCCAAAACAAACAAGCCTAACAAAAAAAAAAAAAAAAGGAAATCCAAACATCATTTGGGGTACTCCATCCTCTCTAAACCAAACTGAATCCCTGTCATCAATCTCCCAAAACCCTATCATATAAATACCCAAAACAGCCAATAGCCTAAATGGCTGAAAATTACCCCGATGATCCCTCTCTAATGCCAAGATAATACTCATAACCTTGGATAACCTTTGCAAATTAAACAAATCCTCACTTTTCCTAAATACCAATAATAGCTTCATAATGATCCCCTGGTCATTGCCTGCCAAATGTACCACCAGAACTCTAAGAAGCCCAATGTCACCCAAACCAAAGCAAGGTCAGTTGCATTTCATCATGCTTAACTGCATCCCCATTTACCACCCAATCAATATAATAATGATCAAAAAGAGATTGCTTTTCTAAAATATATATATATATATATATAAATATATACATATATATATATAAATATATACATATATATATATAAATATATACATATATATATATAAATATATACATATATATATATAAATATATACATATATATATATATAAATATATACATATATATATATAAATATATACATATATATATATATAAATATATACATATATATATATAAATATATACATATATACATATATAAATATATACATATATATATATAAATATATACATATATATATATAAATATATACATATATATATATAAATATATACATATATATCTATATATATCTATATATATATATATATATATATATATATATATATATATATATATATGTATATTACCCATACAATAATGGATAAATGCATCCCACAGTTGTCCCTTTGACCCATGAAAAGACACTCTTTTTCTACCCCCGAAAATTCCCTTTACCACAGGCACCCTGACATCTTTGTAACAAATACAGCCTACACAATTCAGGCAGTTGCAAATCCCATCTGTCACCTGCACAGCTAAATACATACCCATACACTAAGCATGCAAAAACCTATTCACTACCCACAAATGAAACATACCCCCAACATGCCCATTAACTAAGGCAAATGCCCTTATGTCTCACATCCCAATGCAGTGACTGATCAAACACTGTCACCTCTAATCATAAAACAACCAAGCATTCCCCACCAAAAATGCGCTGCAGCTCTCAGATCAAGAGAAAATAAGCCAAAATTGGCCAAGAAAGTATTCTTCTCCAACCAAACCACCATGTAATCAATGAAATCTATCACCTAATGAAGCTTAACACCCAATTACCCCCTGTCTTTAGCCACAAGTCCACTAAAGCCGTCAAAGGGGTTGCTGCTTGCATTTCCTGCTTCCATCAGACTTTGAACCCCAGCCACATCAATTAATCCAATTATCTATGTACTCCCCATTCCAGACCTTTACTATAATTAAAAGCAGAAGGTGAAGGGTTAAAAGACCCTGTCCCTTGCCCCAAATTTTACTTAGCTAACCAATAACTCAACCAGATCCCAAAACCAACCCAACCTCAGCTGTTGTACCTCCACCCCACCTATGTACTACCCCAAAATCCCCATAATGAAAACCAAACACCTGCTTCACCATGCCCCTAATGTACCTCAAGCACACCTGTCCACACACTACTCCTAGACCATACAAACTCTTACTTGCCTAAATGAGCACCTAAAATTGTATCATTACCTGTGACGTCACTGTGTTCCACTCCAATGTCCAGAACATCCCGCAGCATCACCTGTCAAGTCCACTTCCTTCAGGTCACCGGCTGATGCAAACTCTGTATTTTGTCTTCTCTGCCTGAAATTCTTTACCTCTATTATCTGCAAAAGAAAAACAAATTAAGCACCTTGCCTGTAGGAAAATTGCAGTGTTTATAGATGTCATTCTCAGTCCACCCAAATATAGTGATACTGAAGGACTTTCTAGTGCCTGCTTATTTACAGTTGTTTCCCCTTTCCTAGTCAGCTGGGAGTGGCTATCATCACTACTACCATCAGGGGATTTTCTGTATGTTTCTGTAACACTTAGTGCATGCCCAGTCAACATTCTCACATTAGGGCATGCAGTGGGAGTAACACAGGACTGTCACTTATATCTGTTACTTAAGCCTCAAAACACCCTCCTCCTAGGATGCGCATACTAAATGTATTTCTTTAGTCTACATTGCAGAAAGCTGTGTACTGTGTGCACCCCAGACACTGCCCCCAACCCACCCTCCAAAGAGAGGTGAGCAGGCACAGCCCCTTCCATCCACTTCCTCCCCTGCCATCGTCAATAGGCTTATGAGCCACTAATTAGTCCTCACTCATCTGAGTTACTGTCACTGATTCATCCCTTTATGTCAGTGGTGCTGGCCATTCATACTTCTGCAATACATTAATGGGAGATTAGTTTATGTTTGCTTTACAGGTCTGATATTCAGTAAGTCCAGGAAAGGTGCATTTCAAATTAGTAGATCAAGTCAGATGGCTATTAGGTTTGTCTGTATTTATTAAATGGGGGTATTTCCTTTTCCTTTGGAAGTTGTTTGATTTTTTTCCACTTAAAGGCAGTGAGAAAAATGGGGGAATTAATATCTGCTTTCAGTAGATTCAGCACTTCACAATTTATTGCATCAACCAATCTGTAATCTGCAATGTGTATGAAAACTTGCTATGTCTGCTGTTATTCTGACTTCATGTACCAACTATTTACCAGAAGTGTAATTTCTGAGAAACAGACCAACAATATGAGTCATAAATCTAGACATTCTGTGAAAATCTGGACAGCTGAGAGCTAAGCCTGCCATAACCTTGCCCAACAGCTGTTTTCACCACACAACACATGAGCAACTGACAGGAATTCTTCATGGGTGACTCACAACCCATGAAAGAACTGAACCCAGGCCTTTCCTAGTGATAATCTTCATACCAGTGTATTATCAAAGGAAGCCAGTGAATTAGCAAAGGAAGCCATTGAGTCAGTCAAACACATGCATTCTCCCACAAATACTATTTCCTCCATCCCCCCCTCCTGTAACATTCCTTGCCACTCCATGCTGGCGCAGTGAACAATCAGTCCTTGTGGTTGCCTCAATGCCTGCGAAATCCCTGTTACCAACTGCAGGCCGGAATGAACCCAGTTGCAGAAAACCACGAGATACCAAATCACCACCACCACCACCAACCATCCATTAGCAATATTGCAGTTTTATTAGTTGACAGAAAGTCCGATGTGTAAAGAAATGTCTGTTCCATTTCATAACATGCACAGGTATCCTTAAGTTTGTCTTTCTGGAGACTTCAATGGGTTTAGAAATGATTACTCATCCAGAAGTGGAAGTACTAGTTGAGATATGTCTATATGTCATCTTCACTAACTGATCCACTATCATACTCCCACAGCCTGAAAGGAGAAGTACCCCAGCCACACAAACAAACAAAAGCCTCACAAGTTGTTGCAAGTTAATCACTGTCGCACCAAACCCCAACAGTTTCAAGTCACAAAATTATCAAAACCTGACCAGATACCACAACAACCAACCACCAGCTGAGCATAGAATACCGCAAGCCACCAGAACACCAACCCCTCACCCAGACCACAGCACTTCCAGCCATACATCCAAGTCATATTGCTCTTGCAAACTTAGATAGCTGATAAATTTGCATTAGCATGAATTTTCTATGGGAATGAAGTCTGAAACTCAAATGGCTGCCATTTTCTGCTTTCAACCCTCAAATTATTGCCATTGATTTTCAGAAACCACAGTTTTACAAGAACCAGGCTAGACTTCTCAACCTTTCTGTGCAAGAAGTAGGGGAACAAAATCCCAAGCTAGGAACCCATCTCAAATATTGCTCACACAAAATAGAAGGCTGCTAGAGCACGTGGAGCTGAAATATGCATTTTAACAGAACTGAAACTATAATGTATGACCTGGTTTCCTGGGTTTGGTCCCCTGATGTTCCTACACTCCACAAAAAAAAAAAAAAAAGGTAAAAAAAGGCAAGCGCTCCACTGTGCATGTGCAGAGAGCCACTGTTCCTTGCCACCCAAAACTCACTATCCAAAACCTGCTGGTCAGATGGTGTCCCCCCGAACCAGAAAACAAAACCACCACCACTAACGAGCTAACATTAAGGGAGAGAGAAAAAAGTCTGGGGTGGCACCACCCTGCATAATCACAGGAGATGTAACCATGGCTCACTACCACCAATGGCTGCATCAGAAAGGAAGCCCTCTGGCCTCCAGGTCTAGTCGAGAATAAAACTGCCTAAACCCCAGGAGGAGAAACTGTAGCATTAAATTCAAATAAGGACAGAAACCCTGCATAACACCGCTAGCACTGTAACTGCAAATCACTACCACAAATGATCAAACCCAGGAGAGAGCCAGCTCAACATCATCGATAATTAAGGACAAAACATTCCAAATAAACTAGAAGCAAACACAAAAAAATTAAAAGTTAAATTGTGAACCTCTAATGAGTTCGTAAACAACTAAATGGCCTCCCAGCCCACAACAACCCAGTCAAAACAATCCAAACAAACCAGCCAACCAAGAACCACCATCACACACAGTGAGCCTGATCCTATGCCTTCAAACAAAGCTTGAAATCCTTCATCACACTTATTTGCAAATAAAAAGTAAATAAATAAATAAATAAATTATACAAATATTACATACCTTGTTTGTATATACTATCATTAACCAAAGGCCTACCTGTCCATCACAGTACCTACTGGTCATCCTGGATGTGAGTCTGCCATATAGCAAGTTCACGCCAAAATGTAATTTCTTACCCAGTTATACTTGCATAAAACCCATTAAGCCCCTCCCTAACCTTACTTTATTTCCTCTCAATCATCCTTCATTCCCATTTTACCCTTTCATCCCCCCACCCTACTTCCCCAACCCTCTTAATTCCAACTACTACTACTGACTAACAACCACCTGAAGATGTCCCTGGACAAATCGGTTTGTTACCAAACCTCATTTATAAAATTTAAACTATGACCAGTGTGCATCTGCAAACATTAAGAAAACAAATTCTACAGCTCAGCTATTCTAAAGGCACATTTATTCACACCTGGAAAATCCTTATAACATTTTATACTGCATTCATTGGATCCATTATTTATTTACATTTGATTACCGGGTAGTGTCCGACTGGGCCAGTAGCCCGTTTTCAGCGGAGATCCAGGGAAAAAAATCTCAAAAAGGAACATGAGTACATATTTTGTTCAATAAGATAAAGAGAGGGTAAAAGCAATGCTAAAAAGAGATTTAAAATTTACATACAGCTAAACAGAGGTTAAAAAAATTACATGCAAATAAACACAAAAACAGGATATAACAATATATCATAAATAATGAACATCAGTTAAGATTCAGAACAAATCTTTTTTTGTAAATATAAATATATATATAAATGTATCATAGGAAGGTAGAAATCAGATTGCTAAGATAACAAGAGGCTAAGAGAGAGAAAATGTATGTAAGCAGTGTAGGAAGAGTAGGTATAACTTAGCCTGGGAGTGTTTATGTGTATATGTGATGGATAGAATATGCTGGGAAAGAGAATTCCAGGATTTGGCTATTATATGGCAGTATATAGAGTCACTGTGAAAGTTATGGTTTTGATTACTTTGAGCAATAATTTATCAGCTGACCTGAGTGAACTGAGGTTACTGTAGGGTTGAACAAGGTCAGATAGAGCTGGAATGTTGTCAGGTTTATGGATGACTGTATGGGCAACTAATAGTTGATTGAGAGATTGTACGTTAAGGACATCAGTCCAGTTTAGATGATGAAGGGCAGTGCAATGATGTGATCTTTGAATCTGGTTTGAAGTGAATTTTGCTATTTTATTATAGCAATATTCGAGGTTATTCAAATCTGATTTGCAGAGGTTGGTGAATATTTGGGACCAGTAAAGAAGGGTAGATAAGAGGTGGGTTCTAGATGTTGTAAGTCTGGCATAATTGGTGAGATGGGGTTTAGCCCTACTAAGAGTTTTACATGGACTTTTTTGATCAGTAATGCTGTGTGTTTATCAAACTTCAGGCTATTGTCAAGAGTAACACTGAGAATATTTGTTTGTTCAACAGGTTCTATTTTTGTGCCTTTGGAGGAAAAGATGGAGAGAGGTCATTGGTTATTTTTTATAGAGGTATTGTTAAAGACCAGAAGCTTGGTTTTGTTGGAGTTTAACATGAGCTGATGGTCCGATAAGTAGTTTTCAATGCTTTTGAAGGCAACCTGAGTTTTTTCTTAAAGTTCTTTGATAGTTTGGGCAGAGCAGATGAGGGAGACATCATCAGCATATTGAATAATTAAAGCAGGTTTGGCGGGGGAACTGAGATCATTGGTAAAAATAATGAAAAGTAGAGGGCCAAGGATGGAGCCTTGTGGGACATCAACAGTGATGGGTAGTTGGGAAGAGAGTTTATTATCCCATAAGGGGACTTGTTTAAGGTTGGAGAGATAGCTATGACACCAGCTTAGGGATCCAGGGCTGAAATTGTAAGAGGCAAGTTTATTGAGAAGTATTTGATGTGATATAGTGTCAAAGACTTTTGACATATCGAGGAAGATGGCAGATAAAAGTTGGCTGTTGTTTTTTGAGGTGATTTATGCTATTAGTAAAAGTTAAAATAGTTTAAATAAAAATTAAAAGTTTAAATAAAAATCATATTTTGTGTCCTCAAAGAACTTCAAAATGTGCAGCTGCTTACTTCAAGAAATCATAAGGCTGGAAAACTTGAGCTGTTAGAAAGGCTTTAGCAACTGGTATTATATAGGCTACTTAGAGGTGACTTCTGCCTTATCTGTCAGGTAGTTTCTTATGTAGTTCAATTTAAAAGCACTGGTTGGGAGAGCTAACATCAGACTCAGTAAGATAATGCTAAAAATAAATGTCAGCAATATAAAAAAGTGATATATCAATTGCACATTACAGATAGATAGATAGATAGACAGACAGACAGACAGACAGACAGATAGATAGATAGATAGATAGATAGATAGATAGATAGATAGATAGATAGATGTAGAAATACAAAGATACAAATGTAGACATACACATATAAGGTAGAAAATATCAGCATGGCATTATGGCAGTTAATGTTGTTAAAGGCAAGTAGGGCTTAAGCTATACAGTCATAGCCATTAACCTTACTATTTATGGTCATTAACTCATTAGCCATGTTAAGAGGAATGGCCACTCCACTTATTTTCCCTTCTTTGAAGTAGGATGAAGACACAAACTGTCATCTGGTCATACCTCTCAACTGTCCAGATTTTCAATGCATACTTTTGGTCTGTTTCTCATAAAATGTATGGTTTTCTGGAAAAACACTGAAGATTGAACTCAACAAATAATGGCAAACATTTGAGTGATAGACTTCGTATCCTACAGAAAATGCATGCTTATACAAATCCTGATATTCTAGCTACTTTCTATGACCAATATTTAAAATCTGTCCCTATTTTGGGGCCTTTGTCTCCCGTCATTATTTTATGCTTTGCCTAGATTTCTTGCACTGAGATCCAGATCTTGACAACTTATCCTGCTCAGTGTGGGAAGGTATTTTTCTTGCAGGTACATCAAGACTACCTGGGACTTCTCTTATACTTAAACAGCATTGAAATGTTAATCTTCAGTTAAACCAAAGTCAGAATCCTTGAGCTATTAGACAGTAATCACTAACTGGGTAGCTGTGAACAAAGAGACTTCCATAGCTCAATGTCCCTTTGCATTTTATTCTTCAAGGCTGTAGCTCCGTAAGCATCATTATCAGATCTTGAGCAATGTATCGATATGGGTGAAGCTAGAAATTACCAAAAAGTAACCATAACATTTAGCTAACAATCTAAAAAAAGTATGTTGGAGTTATTTACATAACACCTTCACCCATACCCACAGGACTACCTACCTAAAGGTATCTGGCCTATTCTTGCCAATTTTGGAGAGTGGGAAGAGAGCGGAGCAAGACCAGATGAGCAGATGGAAACAATGTCAAAATCCCACCACTGCAGAATAAACTACATTTAGTATGACTTGTCGGTCTTTGCCAAACCACAAGTTTTAATACAATCCAAATCAGAACAGTTTATGTAATCTGCATAAAAGGACTTTTAATTGAGTTTCCAGTGCGCAATGAATACAGACAGCCTCCTGTGCTGCCTGTCAGAATGATGGATGCCCAGAAGTCTGCCTCCTTGTTCAGATTTATAATTTGTGAGTGTGTACTCATATGGTTTGTTTGCAGTCTGTTGTGCTTCCAGCTTAAAATGGATGGTATTAAATTGAAAGTATAATTTTTGTTATTGTCTGACACGTACAAGCAAAATCCATATTTGAAGTTGGTAGTTAAATACTCTTATTAGCAAGGCATCAAATTGTAAAACAACTTTTATGCAAGCTTTCCTGGTTCAGGATGAAATCATTGAAGATTTTTTTGTTGTTGTTGTGGAGATCTTTTTCTAATGATTTGTGCTGCATAGCTTCTTTGTGGTAAATCACTCCTGTCACTATATGAAGATAGACATTATAGAGCTCTCAGACTATGTGTCCCAGGTTGGCATGTGCCTATCATGGAGCAGCATTCTTCCTTCACTAAGGATGATGCCACAGTATGAACAAAGGTTAATTGGCTTCAATAATTGGCTTAGTTTCTAGTGTCATTCCAAGAGGTTACAATATATATCAGCATGGGAGGATATGGTCAACAGACCACATTGTCTTGCCAGGGTTAGTCTTTTAAATATTGGATAACACATTTGTCCAAACTGGCAAGCCTTCTGACATAGCAAATCCAATCCAAGGGAAACTAAAGGTGTTACTGCTTAGTGCCAGGAGCCTAAACAAGAAACAACACTCCTTTCATGGTGTCCTCAACCTGGAAAATATGGGTATCTGAACAGTTGCTGAGACATGGTTCAAAGTCATGGAGAGCACCACAGCAATGCAGGGGTACAATGCCTTCTGCATATTCAGGTCAGGTACTGCACAGGCAGGGGCCAAAGTTGGAGGTGTCTCAATCTATATCAACAACAAACTCACCTCAAGACTAGTCAAACAATATGACATGCATGAGCACCTCCATATCAAGTTTTCAATAGGCAAAGTCCCATATCATTATCCTTGCAGGCTGTAAGTCACTCTATATGCCCCAAGTAACCCATAACTGGTACTTGGACTTCCTGTAGACCCTCACCGTTCAACCCAATACCAAATTTATGGGTGACTTTGACTACCCCCAATAAACTGGGATATTTACACAACCTCAACCTTACATTCCCAGTGATTCATGAACTTTGTAAACACAAACACTTTGAAATGGATAGTTCATATGCCCAGTAGAAACCAAACATACTCGTCCTGGTACTCACAAGCATGGTAGAAAACTGTACCCCCCCTGTGTATGGTAAGGTCAGACTGCAAAGCCATCTCCTTCATAATAAAAATCAGTTCCCCTGCTAACTCCATAACATTTAGGAAGTATTCTATGGTAAACTGATTACTATTAAGTGTCTAATTTTTACTTCTTTACCTTGTATTTTTGTTCTAGTTTCTATTGGTGTATGATCTGAAGTGGGTATTGGATGTGTGTTGACGCTTTCCATTAAATACGCATGTTCCTGTAAAATATAATTTCTGTCTGGCCTACCTTGGGGAATAATATGTAAATTGTCTCGAGTTCCTACTACTGAATTCATATCTTCCATGTCAAGCATTTTCATAAACGTCTTCAGAAGTCTATCTTATTTTATTATATTGTCCCTTCTAGATCCCCATAGATACATCCTCACTGTTGCAAATCAGGTATCAGTCCCTACCTGTAAATAATATTCTCTCTGAAAGCTGATTATTTCTCGAAAATTTTGTTAAGCTCCTTAATAGTAGCTGTAGGAGAAATATATATGCATGCCAACGTAATCCTCCTCCTTTGACAATAGCCCCTTCCCTCCACAAATCTTCCATTTTTATCTTTTTTCTACTTCTTCTATCCCTATTGGAGTTACTCTAGCAATTAGTCTAATTAACCCCTTTTCCTTCGTACCTGATATTCTACTAAATATCTAACCTGACATCCTTTATTTATCAAATTCACATGCTTATTTCCTTCCAAAAGCACTCTGCATTTCTTAATATAATTGAATATTCTTACCTTTTTTCTATACCTGTGAGGCCATCTACATTCCAAAATAATATGGATAGTGTAGCCATTATGATAAAAAGTTACTATTGCCACCTATTATACATGACAGCTTTTTAAATGTCTGTTTCCAACTTTTGTGTTACATGCACCCACTAATATGTAGCAGGTTAAACTTTTATAGAGCTGTCTCTTATCATCTCCTTTTCAACCTATGCACATTTTCAGAACTTTTTGTTTTAATGAAAACCCTCAAAAAAAACAAAACAAAAAAAAAACAAACACACCTCAAGAACAACTCCATAACCTGTTAAAATAAACACACAAAACTATGTACATAGTCAAATAATTAAGTTTAACCCTACGTATAGGAACAATTGTTCCAAATTGACAGTTGAACTCACTAACATTGCCTAATGTTAAATTAAGGCTATCCAGCTAAAGCATATGTTACAGCTTGTGCTTCCACTTACAAAAATGCTGTTTGTTCTTTTCTGATCTCTTTTCCCCTCCCAGGTATGAAACACAGCATGTATGCTTTCAGAAAACATTAACTTTTAGCCTTAATAAAAAGTGTACTGGCTATCTTTAAATAAAACTAAATTGTGCACTGTTCTACTAAATGCATTGAAGTATTTTGACTGCCTGGGAAGTTGCTATCTCTTATTAACTTCCAATAATTTCAAACTTTAAATTTTACTGAGCTATTTCCCTTGTACCTTTTAATTTTACATTACTCTTAGCAATCAATGTTCAGAACTCTCAAGATTTATTGTCTGCAGCTGTAATCAGCTTGCATCCATGGAAATATAAGAACAAAATGTATAACTGCCCTCAGCTGCAGACTTCTCAGCTCACATTGAACATTTATTTGCTAAAGGAATGAGAATGCATTCACCATGTTTTCTTATTTTTCAAACCCACATGGTTCAGGGAAAATTGTTTCTAGATTAAGCCAAGTGTATTAATCCAGACATTTACTTATGCAAAAGTAAGAGAAAACGTCTCAAATTAACATCAAATTTAGTCGGTGCATCCCCATGCCAATTGCCCTAGATTACAGTATATTGATTTAAACATGTTTTGTTCAGTCTTTCTCTATTTGTTATATTGTAATGTCTACATTTCTTTAACTAAAAAGTACTTGTTTACTTTAGTATCTTTCTCACATACAGCAATCACTGAAGAGACTCATTCTTACCCCCTCATTATGATTACATACTACACAAATCTGCTTTACTATATGACATGAAATTTATATCATGAAATGTTTTAGGCAAATACTGTTAACATACAGTTACATTTGTTTTCTTGTAAATGTCTTTCTAAACAGTGATGGCGTGAAGTGGGGTATATGCTTTTCAGTCAACCCACTAGTTTAACAAAGGCAGTAAATATACAGTCTCTCTAAGCCACTTTTCCTTGTAAGTACACATCTCCATCTCCAAGCACCAGATTCTGTTTCAAGTCCAAGATATTCCCAATTCTTCTACACAAATCCTATGCTTTTTCTGTATCTCAAACATTTTTCTTTGAAATATTGGAAAGGGTTTCACTGGCAAAGTCTGTGCATGAGATTTGTTGTCAGAAGAATGAGAAGCTGATTACTGGAAGTAATCTCTTGTACCAAAGCAAGAGCTTGAACTGCTTTTTTGCTGAACAGCTGTAGGATTCTTCACAGCCACTGTTTTCTCTTCAGTTTTTCTAGTTGAGTTTCTTTCAAGCTCCCATAAGTTTCATTTTTACTGGCATCCAGGCCATTTATATACTAGCCATTAACTGAATTTTACTAAAGGTGGCAGATTTACTGCCCCCTATCTCTTATTTTCTTTGTTCATACTGGGAAAGCTGGAATTAAACTGATCAGTGTGCAGTCATCTTGGAAGACCTGAGACATGAAGAAACATACCATACTATGCCAAAAATGTTCTTAGAGACAGCATTGAATGAAAATTTTAAATGTTAGGAAGGTTAGTACAAATTAATACAGTATCTGTGCTGCTGGGTTATGTAGATATAACATTACAACAGTGCAACAGTTATTGTATGGTACAAATTGCTAATAATACAATGGTGAAACCTGTAGTGGGGATTTACACCTTGGTCTAAGATTGTAATTTCTAATCTGAGATAAAATGCACAACACAGGACCAGATTTTCTAATGAAATTGCATTAAGGAGCCAAAAACAATGTTCAGAGGCAGTATGAACCTTTGCAAAAGAAGATACTGATTTTTCTTTTTTTTCTCCCACCTGCCTGCTAATCATCAATTCTACTGTTTCTGATGATCATATGGCTGATAGTTGCTCATGACAGGCTATCAACCTGGCAGACATCAAGGGTTATTGTTTGCTATAACCCACTCCCTATATCCTGAATGGAGGCCTGATGTATATACACCCCGATAATAACCACCCATGGCACATGGATACAACTTTGCATGCACCTAATCCTGACAAAAGCAGAAATGCCATGCTTGTTTGCTTGCTTGGTGTGCACATCTTGGCCTCTTCACTCTCAGTTGTGTCATTCACATTTGCTAGTGCGATCAATGCACATGCCAAGCTGTCCACATCTGCCCCCCCCCCCCCAGGATGGGGAAATTAGTGTAACCCACTCAATACCAACCTACCTGACTGGCTCTTCCAATATCTGAATGACTAATCAATCCTGAGTTATATGTGTTGTCCCTCTCTGCACCACAAGATTTTTTAGTATGTGTCATGCCTTGTTTTTGAATTAGTATAATCCCATTTATCTGCCTCTTTTCCTAAATATGTAAATAAGTACATACATACATACATGCATAAATAATAGTTGCAGAAAGAGCTAGTTTTAACCCGTTAACCCCCCACCCCCCACCCCCACCCCATACACACAAACACAGGACACTGAGAACTTTAGGCATCTATGCATGCATGTTTGCGAAGCAGTACCCAGACAGTGTGACATCTGTAAAATGTGAGCATTCAGTGATAAGAACTGAAATTGGATAATAACAATCTGATAACCTGTTTAACAAGAGAAAGCATACAGTGCAACAACTGAAAAGGTGATGCCCTGAACTATGTTTTAGATTTTTCAGCATTAGGGGAATGTGTTTTTCCCCTACTGTCCATTTATGGGCTGCATACATAAAAATATGATATTTTACAAGAGCAGATGTACAGAATCAGGATTTTGGATGCTTTCCTTTCTATAAGTAGTCAAAGGAAACCAGAGTGAGGACATCTGGCTTGATTATATAGAGAAGACCTCTAAGTAGTCAGACTACATTTGTAATCACTTCATAGAGTTACAACCACAGTGACAGCACATCACACAGATGCAAAAAGCAGTAAAAAAATAAATAAATTAATTAAAAAAATTTTTTAGAGGGTTAAGCCTCCCTGGACACTTCCAATAGGGGGCTGCACCCCCACAAACCCTGTAATTTAAATATACTAACTCCAAGTTCACTCCAACATTTGGAAAGGAGAAATCCCTGAACAATGGTAATTCAACCTTCTGGGATAAAGCCCAGCAGTCACACACTAGTATTTGCATGCAATCGGGCCATTCATTGGTGTGGTGCGAAGTCTGGCTCTCAAAGGAAAATGATAATACCGTAGCAATTTAGGATAATTGCCTTCCAGAAGGATATTTTGAAAGTCTAAGACATAAAGGGAGTAAACATATGATATACTTTCTAGTTTTATTTTGATGGCGTAGCACAGATTATAGACATTCTGGTCAAAGTTAAACAGACACGGACATTTCTATTAAATCACCCAGGAGACAGCATTCTGTCTGCAGCATTTATGATCACCAGTATCATACGTTTCAAGACTGGCATTGTATGTTTATCATCTTACTGTAATTTAGTGATCCAAGGCGATGAGGTGCATGGCAAAGAGAGAGGTGGCGGAGGCTAAGGATAAGGCATATGAAGAGTTGTATAAAAGGTTGGACACTAAGGAGGGAGAAAAGGACCTGTACCGACTGGCTAGACAGAGGGACCGAGCAAGGAAAGATGTGCAGCAGGTGAAGGTGATAAAGGATAATGAGGGAAACATACTCACAAGCGAGGAGAATGATTTGTGCAGATGGAAAGAGTACTTTGAGGGGTTGATGAATGAAGAGAATGAGAGGGAGAGAAGGTTGGATGATGTGGGGATAGTGAATCATGAAGTGCAATGGATTAGCAAGGAGGAAGTAAGGATAGCTATGAAGAGGATGAAGAATGGAAAGGCTATTGGTCCCGATGACATACCTGTGGAAGCATGGAGGGGTTTAGGTGAAATGGCAGTGGAGTTTCTAACCAGATTGTTTAATGAAATTTTGGAAAGTGAGAGGATGCCTGAGGAATGGAGAAAAAGTGTTTTGGTACAGATTTTTAAGAATAAGGGTGATGTGCAGAACTGCAGTAACTACAGAGAGATTAAACTGACCAGTCATAGCATGAAGTTATGGGAAAGAGTAGTGGAAGCTAGGTTAAGAAGGGACATGATGATTAGTGATCAGCAATATGGTTTCATGCCAGGAAAGAGCACTACAGATGCGATGTTTGCACTGAGTGTTAATGGAGAAGTACAGAGAAGGTCAGGAGTTGCATTGTGTTTTTGTAGACTTAGAGAAAGCATATGACAGGGTGCCTAGAGAGGAGTTGTAGTATTGTATGAGGAAGTCGGGAGTGTCAGAGAAGTATATAACAGTGGTACAGGATATGTATGAGGGTAGTGTAACAGCGGTGAGGTCTGCGGTGGGAGTGATGGATGCATTTAAGGTGGAAGTGGGATTACATCAAGGATCAACTCTGAGCCCTTTCTTATTTGCAATGGCGATGGACAGGTTGACAGACGATCAGACAGGAGTCCCCGTGGACTATGATGTTTGCAGATGACATTGTGATCTGTAGTGAGAGTAGGGAACAGGTGGAGGAGACCCTGTAGAAATGGAAATATGCTCTAGAGAGAAGAGGAATGAAGGTCAGCAGGACTAAGACAGAATATATGTGTGTGAATGAGAGGGAGGATAGAGGAATGGTGAGGATGCAAGGAGTAGAGGTGGTGAAGGTGGATGAGTTTAAATACTTGGGATCAATAGTTCAGAGTAACGGTGAGTGTGGAAGAGAGGTGAAGAAGAGAGTACAGGCAGGATGGATTGGGTGGAGAAGAGTGGCAGGAGTGATTTGTGACAGACGAGTACCAGTAAGAGTGAAAGGGAAGGTCTACAAGAGGGTAGTGAGACCAGCTATGTTATATGGGTTGGAGACAGTGGCATTGACAAAAAGGCAAGAGTCAGAGCTTGATGTGGCAGAGTTGAAGATGTTAAGATTTGCACTGGGTGTGACAAGGATGGACAGGATTAGAAATAAGTATATTAGAGGGTCAGCCCAGGTTGGAAGGTTTGGAGACAAAACCAGAGAGGCAAGATTACGTTGGTTTGGACATGTGCTGAGGAGGGATGCTGAGTATATTGGGAAAACGATGCTAAGGATAAAGCTACCAGGTAACAGGAAAAGAGGAAGGCCTAAAATAAGGTTTATAGATGTGGTGAGAGAAGACATGCAGGTGGTTGGTGTGACAGAGCAAGATGCAGAGGACAGGAAGAAATGGAAAAAGATGATACGCTGTGGTGACCCCTAACGGGAACAGCCGAAAGAAGATGATGATGATGATGTTTTTTTTGTTGAGTGAACCCACATTACTGACTCAAGCAACTACAACTCCCCCAATATACTGACAGGTAGATTGGCACTTACTTTCTTAGTACAGCAGCATATCAACATCTTATGTTATACAGGACTCCACTGTTGGCACATGGTCTATGATGTTGTCTGTTGCCATATGGTGTTTGGCTGATGTCACACATCCTAAGAAGACTGTGCGTTCTGTTTCAGTTTTTGTCCAGTGAGAATATCCAAAAACTGATGTGTATGTCTATAAAATAACGGTTTTGTGAGTACTGATAAAAAAGTCTTCACTACTTCATATAAATGTGATTTCTTTGGTAGAAGCTGAATTATAGAATTTGTGTTATATGATCCTTATAATCTTTGTCACGTTATGCCATAGGTCCATAGTCCTAACTTTTGTAGAGTGCAAGAACTAAAGCTTTAGTAGCTGTTCAGCCTTATGCTATAATGACCATAAGGGAAAACAAACTGATTTAAAATGTCTGTGTCAATAAATAGCAGAGACTAGATTCTTCTAGTTTTGGGCTGTGTTTGAAAAGTTACGTAACTGGTAAATCGATGCACACTTTAACCAGCAGATTAATGTATGAAGCCAAACTGAGGTTTAGTAATTGCACAAAAATATAGAAAATCACTGTCTGAAAAACAACAGGTTCCAAGTTTATGTTGCCCTGTAATTATGACCTGCAGCAAAAATCTATGGCACTTCATAATGTTTTCTGAGCTTGTGGCTGTTAACCAGATGTACATTTTAACTTGCTTTCTCACCTTGATGCTAAACAGTGCTACTCGAACGAGTCATGTTAGAGTTAATACAAAAATGTGTTTAGTATGAAAAATTCTTGGATTTGCCCCTAGGGCAGGTAGGACAAGCTTGCTTCTCTATCCGCAATTTAAGTGGAATGTTGGGTGGCTGACAGTCCATGAACTGAATTTAAAATTATAAGAGATCCAGAGAGCAAATGAAACATGTTGCCAGAAGCTACAGTAAAACAGCGTGGCAGTGTTAATATAAGACATTCTGCCGTTTTTCTTGAGTTTATTGAGCTGTGCTTTTGCCAGTATCTTTAATATTCAGTCTGTTTGTGTTCCTAATCCCACATAAGCTAAGTTTCCCTGCATCACCTAATAATTAGTTAATTGAGCTGTCTGTCTGATTTGCAAAGAGCTTAGTTAAAGCACCAGTTAAAGAAACCTAATGCCACAAAATTAGGGGATGTGTTATTAGGGTTTACAAACGTGATGCTCCTCATTTACCCCAGTAGGTAGCAGATGGGAACAAGATAAGAATCTGAGGGCGCTGACAATGCAGTGAAGCAGAAGTATTTTTGTTTTCAAGATGTCAGACCCAACAGTGGCCTCCCACTAATCCATGGACTTGAGTAAGAACCAAAAGGATCACCTTCAAGCCAGTCACAGAAAATACAGCAGTGTTTACACCTAGAGAAATATATCTTAGTATATGTTACAAATCAACAGTTTTGAGTAGATTTTACAATTTAGAACCATGGTATCACTGCTAGAAGAAATGCTATCTGGTATGACATAATTTGTTGTAGAGTTCATTGTGTGACTGTCGGCCCTTGCAAAAAAAAAAAACAAATATATATATATATATATATATATAT